>NC_089233.1:64925623-64970997 GCF_963924675.1 Phocoena phocoena | reverse complement strand
CCACATAACCCTGAGCGCTCATTGAGTGCTCAGTATGGGCCAGATGCCTGGATCTTCTCTGTCCTTTTTAACAACCTTATGTACGAGCAAGAACTCGGCATTCCCATTTTACAGATGAGCAAACTGAGGCTGCGGGCCGTTAAGCAATCTGACCAAGGGCCTGCAGCCAGTATGTGGCAAAGACAAGACTCAAACCCAGATGCGTCCCAAAAGCTCTCCACCACCAGGCCCACAGCCTCCTGTAGGAGAGGGCACTAGGGAGCCACAGAAGGTTCTGAACAGGAAACGAAAGTCATGTGACTTTCGTCCTGGGACAATCTTCTGGTGGCATCACAGGAGGGCTGAAGCCCCACAGTGGCTGCTGCCATGGTCTCAATGGCAGGGCCTCCTGCCTTAATATTCCTGCGGAAGGGACCCCAGACCCCAGCGCAGAAGCCCCCAGCTCTGTAAGGCAGGGAGCAAGTACTCAGCAAGGCCTCCTCCCACCCACCCCAGGGGCTTGGGCACCAGCTCCAACCTGTAGCTTTAATTAAAAGGCTTTTTCAAACCATTAGCAGCAATAATAATAAAACCCCAAATAGGAACAATAAAACAGTAGACAGTCGGAGAATTAAAATGGGCACCTTTCTGCCACCCCCAGGGGGCAATTTGGGGCGCAGGCGGGAGGCACAATTTTCACCTCCAATAGACACGTCAGTTCCAGACACAGGCTGGGACGGGATGGATTCAGAGAAAGGGACCACCCTGTGCCAGGGACTCAGCTGCCCCCGGGCCACTTTGGGGACCCTCACAAGGAGGGCTTCAGCTGCGTGTCCCAGCCCCCGTCTTGGGAGTCAGTGTCCCCCTCCTGTCCCCCTACACAGCCCAACACAAAGCCAACAGGCCCTGCCACTAAAATCTAATTGGCCCCTCACCTCCACATCCACAGCCCCTGTCCTGATTTGGTCCACTTTTATCTCCCCTGAAAAACACAGCAGCCTCCTACCCGGGGTCTCCACGTTCATCTGGGTCCCTGCAACTAAGCTCAAGCCAAATGCTGCCTCTACTGTCACCCTCTCAGATCTTGCCAGTGGCTCCCTACCTCCTCTGGCACCCCCACCCCTGCCCTCAGGGACACCCCCCTCTCATCTGTCCCTAAGTGAGCCCAGACTTTCTCCACCGCAGGGCCTTTGCACAGTCCACGTGGGAGACCCTGCAGCCCATACCTCCCTGACAGGCTCCCTCACTTGGTAGAGCTCAGCCTCAACACCACCTCCTGAAAGCCTCTGATACTTGCCCCCCTCCCCAGACCCCTCCCATCATTCTTTCCAACGCTGTAGCATTTCTGTCAATTTCTTGACTGCCTACCCTCTGCCTCACATGTGAGATCCCTGTGAGGGTACAGACTGGGTCCGGCTTGTTTGCAGCTTTGCCCCAGTGCCTAGCACTGTGCCTGGCACACAGTAAGTGCTCAATCAATGCTTCCTGAACGATCCAGCAACCACGACCTCCCTGCTGTCTACTGAGCCCTGCCCTCCCTCCCTCCCTGCAGTCCAAGGAGCCACTGCTCCCCAAATATCTGGTCATCCTTGTGGGTAGCTGGGGGCGGTGGCTTTCTAGCCTCCCTGGGTTTCTTGCTCCTGAGGCCTCTACAGGTGGTTCCATGAGACTTCCAAGCCTTTGTTTTCACTCTGTAATGGCAGGGACCAGGGAAAATGGTCTCCAAGATTTCCGATCTAGGTTTTCACCCATTTCGGATCTAGGTTTTCACTGGCCTCCCCAGTGCCAGCACTGAGCTGGGTACACAGGGTCCAGGGCCTGGGACCCACCCTTGGGGGGCTTACAGGCCAGCAGGGGCGATCAAGCCAGAAAGACCTGTGTTACAAAGTGCCATGGTGTGATAACGCAGGGCAGAGCGGGGAGTGGTTTGGGGGCTGGGCCACGTAGCCACACGTTCATTTGGATCCTCACTCCACTACTCACTTGCTGTGTGACTTTGGGCAAGTGACCTCACCTCTCTGAGCCTTAAGTTTCCTCATGAACATGTGGGACCACTGCATGAGGAATCAAAGCCATAGCCTAGGTAAAGAACAGAGCATAGCGCCTAAAGCACTGTTCGTGCACTGATGGGGGCTGCTGGTGAGGGAAGATGAACAAGGGGCTCTGAGAGAGGCAGGTGTGACTGCCTGAAGGAATCAGGGAAGGCTTCAGAGAGGAGGTGGCATGGGAAATGTCTTGAAAAATGAACAGGAGTTCATGAGGCCTGAGGGGAAAGCACATGCAAAGGGTGGAGTGAAGAGGGAGTGTCAGGGAGCAGACCCTCATTGTAGCCCCAGCACCAGAGAAGCCTGACTGTGAAAGCCTGGGCTGCCACGCCCAGAAGGGGTGGCCCTCCCCCTAAAGGACATCCGCCTGCAGAGTTGGGTTGTTTAATTGGTTTTTGCTTTTAGTGTTTTTTTAAAAAACTCCTTTATTAACTTCTTATGAAAACTTTCAAACATACATGAAGGCAGGGAGAAGAGCCACATTTATGTGGTGTATTTTAAGCTGGGTGAGTAGGTAACCCTGGCATGCGAGGCCCCCTCTGCACTCTGACCTCTGCTCTCTGTCACTCTAAAGAGAGACCAGATGGCCTTGGAGAGAGGACAGAGGACGCTACTCAGCCAGCAGCTCTCATGCCCTCCCAACTTCTAGAACCAACCAGGCAAAGTCTGAACCAATCATGTTCAGACGTCAGAGCTGGAGGTAGCAGTTTTCTTTTACCAACTCTGGTGAAAAAGGAAAAAGAAATAAAGTCTTTTCCCAGCCAGACTACATTTCCTGCATCTGAGAGGGTGAGAATTTGCTCTTGGAAGGAAAGAAAAGAGTCTCCTGTCTGAAGCTTCCTCTTTGAACCTCCATGAATATACATGGCGGCAGGCAGAAGGTTCTTTGAGATGCTAACAGGATACCTTACTTTGGGAAATTAGGGTCATTGGCTTTGAGGGGACCTCGAATGGTGCGGGGGAGCTAGGATGAGATAGCAGGTGCTGGAGAGACTGGAGACCCGGGTGGCCAGCTCTGACCTTTCCCTTCTGAGCCTCCATTTTCTCACCTGTGAAATGGGGACACTCCCTCCTGGGGCTGGCAGGGACAGAAGATGATACTAAGTGACACACCCAACATGGCACCTAGTACACAGTAGGCGCCCAACACTTGCCAGTGCTTATTTCACTGAACCCAGAGCTGGGAGGGACCACTGGAACAGTTAATAATGGAGAAGGATGGGATTGGCAATCCATCCGACCTGAGTTCAAATCCTTGCTCTGCTTGCCACTAGCTCTGTGCCGTTGGGTAAGAAACATCACCTCTCTGCACCTCAGTTTCCTCATCCATAAAATGTGAAGACTTCTGTTTACCCACCCTGGGTGCTGTGGGGATGAAAGGAGCTAAGATATATGCAAACTCTGGTCAACACTAACATACAAAGCCAATCTTATGGTCCTTGAGGTTCACGATCATGGCTTTGGCTCCTCGCTGTAGCCGAGGCCTGGGATGGGTGGGACAAGGCATGGGCCAGGCAGCGGAAAGGCTGCAAGCTGACAGAAGAGGGGCCTTGTAGATCAGCGCACTTCTCGGTGAAGAAGATGAGGTGCAAAGAGTAGGAAGGACTCACTGGAAGGATGTGAACCCTTTGCCCTGCCCAGCTCCTTGATCTGTCCTTCATCCCCATGGTAACTGCACTCCTCAACCCTCAACTCCTCCCTGGTCAGTCTCCACACTGCTGGCTGGGATGACTGGCCCAGCCAGCCTCCTCATGGCGCCCCTTCTCCAGATGAAAAGTCTCATGAAATGCAAATCTGATCACGTTGCCTCCTCGCCCCAAGCTCTCCAACGACTCTGGCTCGACTCAGGGAAAAGGCCAAGTCCTTCCTACAGCTATATGCCCCCTTATTTCTATGACCTCATCTCCTGCTACTTGCCCCCCATTCTTCCCAGCCACATGCGAAGTATATGGAAGGTGTGGTCTCCTTGGCACACAGTAGGTGCTCTAGAAACAGCCTTTGAATGACTGTGAGTCAGTAAGTGAACAGAAGTCAAGGCTTCCATTTCTGCCTCCGTCTTTAGTGACGTAAGGAACTCTGCTGCTAGAGAACGCCCCTCCTCTAGCCCCTCTCCCTGGGGACAGGGCAAGTACTGGGCAGAGGTTGGGCAGGCAGTGGGCCAGCAGCCTGGGTGACCCCTGTCCGGCTCCGACTGCTGCTCTGACTGCATGCAGGGCTAATAGCTACAACTCCAGAGCAAAGTGAGTTAATGGGGAAGATTAATGTTCCCATGTTGCTCCCATTCCCTCCACGGCCATCAGGGAGCTGGAGGAGGGACATCTGGGGCTTTGGCGCACCGGCCTCTGGGTGGCTGGGGTGCCTGACCCCACCCAGCCTGGCCACACGGCCTCTCCTACTCTTCTCCCTGACACAGGTGTCACCCACGAAGGGAAGGGAACCAACAGTAGGTGCCATTGGTGTGTAGGTATTGGACATGGGGGCCCGTTTATTATTCACATGTGGAAACAAGTGTCCCCACTGGTCAGAGGGGGAACCAGAGGCCCAGAGAGAAGGCCCAGAGAGATGGGGTGGCCTGCCCAAGGGTCTCCAGCTGGGTTGAGCTGTCTCTCTCACATCTCTCATCTTGTGAGGGAGATGGAGCCCCACTTTGGACTGACCAGTCCCCACCCCTCACCACCTACACTAGAGGCAATGGTGAATGACTGTAGTAAGAATAGTAATAATAACAATGACAACAGCTGACACTTACTGTTCACCGGGCACTGTGCTAAAAACTAAACAGTCACTAAAGTCTCAACAACCCTATGAGACAGCGCCTCTTATATGCCCATTTTACAGACGCGGAAACCGAGGCACAGAGCAGCAAAGATGCTTGACTGAGGCATACCATAAGTGGATCTTGAATTCTATATGCTCCAGCACCTCCCTCCACAGCCTCCTTTCAGATTCCAACCCAGGCTCTGGTCTTGGAGGTGGAGGACCGGTCACCTGGCCCTTCTCCAGCCCTGCCACTCCCACCTCTAGCCTGGCCCATTGGGTTTCTCACCCCTTTCAAAAGAAGTTTTGGAAGAATGACACACATTGTGTTTTAACTGCCATCTATTTTTTTCCTCCTCATTATAAAAGCAATATTTGTTCACTGTAGAAAACTAGAAGAAAACAGAAAAGCATGTAGAAAATAAAATGATTCCTCTCCCAGAGATGACCATTTTTGATATTCTGGGCATGTTGTTCTAGTCTTTTTATTTTCCATATATAATCATTATCAAAACATTGCCCAGCAGCACAAGATTTGCTCTGTACTTGGCCCTGTGCTGAGTATCTGGTACACATTACCTCATTTAACCCTCATATGATCTCATTTCATCCTCACTACAGCAAGATAATACAATGATTAAAATCCCAATTTTATAGATAAGCAAATGTAGGTTCAGAGAGGTAAAGTAATATGTCCAAGGTCACAAAGCTGATCACCGATCCACCCACGTTCAAACTCACATCTTTTGGCTCTAATAATCTGAACTGTTTTCTTATGATAACTTCCTGGTGCTGGAATTGCCAGGTCAAGCATATGTAAAATTCTAAGCTTTTTAAATCCTAATTTAAAAAAATTCTATACCAACTTGTCCTAAAAAAAGGGGGTCTCAATTTCTCAATTTGCACCCTTGTGGATCTGGGGCATGACTGGCCAGGGCCTAATGTCCTCCCAGCTGGAAGGCCCATGTCTCAACACAGAAGGAACCAGAAGAGATGCTGAGTCAACAAGAGTTGTACCCAGTTACCTGACACCTTAGCCACTCTGTCACTGTGTACTTTGATCTTAGAAGCAAGTCCTATAAGGAAAACAGAATGCCCTCAAATGCAGGTATCCCTCAGCCTACCTGACAGGGAAACTAAGTCAGAAGTGGCTTTCCCCAAGTTTTTAGGCTTGGTACTTCCTCTCTGTTCCTGAGTGTCACTCTACATTTGAAAAATTGTAAACCTTCAGATCCAGTAAATGCAATGAATCCAAGGACAAGAAGTATGAAGAAAACTATATCAAGGTAAATCATAATCAAACTGTTCAAAACCAGTCAGAAAGAGGAAATCTTAAAAGCAATCAGGTTAAGGGACTTCCCTGGTGGTCCAGGGGTTAAGACTCCACGCTCCCAACGCAAGGGACCTGGGTTCAATCCCTGGTCAGGGAACTAGATCCCGCATGCCGAAACTAAGAGCCCACATGCCGCAACTAAAGATCCTGCATGTCACAACAAAGATCCCGTGTGCTGCAACTAATACCTGGTGCAGCCAAATAAATAAATAAATAAATATTAAAAAAAAAAAAAAGCCATCGGGTTAAAAAGAAAAGTTACATACTGAGGAAAAAAGACAAGAATGACAACAGATTTCTTGCCAAAGATAATGCAGTGAGAAGGCAGGGAACGACGTCTTTAAAGTATTGAAAGAAATAAATCTGTCAACTTAGAATTCTATGTCTAGCAAAGATAACTTTCAAAAATGAAGGTTAAAAATAAAGACTTTTTCAGACAGAGAAGCTGAAAGAATTCATCACCAGCAGACCCACACTAAAAGAAAAGTCAACATCCCTCAGGCTTAAGGAAAACGATACCAGAGAAAAATGTGGATCTACAAAAAGGAATGAAGAGCACTGGAAATGGTAACTACATAAATAATATGCAGGATTATTTTTCTCATTATTTAAATCTCTTTAAAAGATAACTTACTGTTTAGACGAAAATAATAATAATGTCATGTTGTATTTAAAATATGTAAAAGTAAAATGCATAATAGAATAAGAATTTATTATATATATTCATTTATTATTATATATTATATATATTATATTATTACATTATTTATTTATTATATATATTATATATATATAATAAGAATTTATTATATATAATTATATTATGCATGAAGTGATATAATATCACTTGAAAGTAGATGGTGATAAGTTAAAGATGTATACTATAAACTATACAGGAGTAACTAAAATAACAAAGCAAAGAGTTATAGCTAATAATCAACAAGAGATAAATAGAATTATAAAAACATTTAATCCTAAAAAATGGGCAGAAGAAGAGGAAAAGGGGAACAAAGAACAGACAGGACAAGTAGAAAACAAATAGCAAGATAAAAGATTTAAACCTAACCATATTAACAATCACATCAAATGTAAATGGTCTAAATACTCCAACTAAAAGGCAGAAATTTTCAGATTGGATAAAGAAATAGACCTAACTATATGCTGCTTATAAGAAATGCACTTCAAATATAAAAATAAAACCAAGTGGGTTAAAAGCAAAAGGATGGAAAACTGTAGACCATTTTAACACTAATTAAAGGAAAATAGGAGGGGGACTTCCCTGGTGGTCCAGTGATTAAGAATCCATCTTGCAATGCAGGGATGCCAGTTTGATCCCTGGTCGGGGAACCAAGATCACACAGGCCGTGGGGCAACTAAGCCTGGGGGCCACAACGAGAGAGAAGCCCATGCACCGCAACAAAGAGCCCGTGCACTGCAATGAGAGATCCCACGTGCCGCAACTAAGACCTCAGGCAGCAAATAAATAAATTTTTTTTTTAAATTAAAAGAAAAGAAAGAAGAAAACTGGAGGGCTATATTTACATTAGAAAAAGTATGTTTAGAGGATAAAGAAAGTCATCTTATAATGATTAAGAGGTCAATCCATCAAGAGGAACAATAATCCTAAATATTTGTGTATTTAATAACAAAAGTGCAAAATACACGAAGCAAAAAGTGATAGAAATGCAAGGAAAAACAGACAATCCCCAATTATAGTCAGGGATTTCAATATCACTCTCTCAATAATTGATAGAACAAGTGAAACAGAAAATAAATAAGGATACAGAAGACTTGAATAAGACCATCAACCAACCTGACCTGACATTTATAGAACACTCCACCCAATAACAGCAGAATACATATTCTTTTCATGGAACACTTACCAAAATAGACCATACTCTGGGCCATTAAAAAAGTCTCAACACATTTTAAAAGATTCGATTCATACAAAATACATTCTATGATCACAATGGAATTAAAGTAAAAACCAGTAACAGAAAAATCCCTGGAAAATCCCCAAATATTGGGAAACAGAATAATACACTTCTAAATAACCCATGGGTCAAAGGGATATCAACAGGGAAATTAGAAAATTTTGAACTGAATGAAAATGAAAACAAAAACATCACATGTCAAAGTGTCTGGGATGCTACTAAAGCAGTACTTCAGGGAAACTTTACAGCACTAAAGGCCTATATTAGTGAAGAAGAAAGGTTTCAAACCAATGACTTCTGCTTTTACCTTAAGAAACTAGAACAAATTAAACCAAACTAAGTAAGAACAAGGAAATAATAAAGATTAGATGGGAAATCAATAAAAAAGAACACAGAAAAATAATAGAGAAACATCAGACACACCAAAAGCTTGTTCTTTGAAAAGGTCAATAAAATTGAAAAATCTCTAACCAGATGGATCAAAGAAAGAAAATATAAAAAGAGAGGGAGAGAAGACACAAATTACCAATATCAGGAATGAAAGAGGTGACATCACTACAGATTACACAGATATTAAAAGGATAATAAGGTTCAAAACTTATTACAAAGCTATAGTAATAAAGTCAGGGTGGTACTGTCATAAGGATAGATCAATGGAACAGAATTAGGAGTCCAGAAAAAAAATAACCCTCACGTTTATGGTTAGCTGATTTCCAACAAGGGTGCCAAGACCATTCAAAGGGGGGAAGAACAGCCTTTTCAACAAATGGACATGGCACAACTGAACATCCACGTGCAAAAAAAAAAAAAAAAAAAAAAAAACGAAGTTGGACTACCTCACACCATGTACAAAAAATTAACTCAAAATGGATCAAAGAGCTAAAACTATAAGGCTCTTAGAAGAGAACACAGTGTAAATCTTTACAATCTTGAACCAGGCAATGGTTTCTTATATATGACACCAAAAGCACATGCATTAGAAGAAAAAAATAGGTAAGTTCGACTTCATCAAAATTGAAAAGGACACTACCAAGAATGTGAAAAGACAACTCATAGCATGGGATAAACATGTGAAAATCGGGGACTCTCCTGATGGTCCGGTGGGTAAGACTCCACGCTCCCAATGAAGGGGGCCCGAGTTTGATCCCTGGTCAGAGAACTAGATCCCACATACATGCTGCAACTAAGACCCGGCAGAGCCAAAATAAATAAATATTTTTAAAAATGTGAAAATCATATATCTGATAGAAGACTTATATTCCAAAGTATATAAAGAACACTCACAGCTTAATAATATAGAGATAAGTAGTCCAATTTTAACACGGACAAAGGATTTGAATGGACATTTCTCAAAAGAAGACACAAGTGGTCAATAAACACATGCTCAACGTCGGTAGCCATTAAAGGAATGCAAATCAAGACCACAATGAGACACCACTTCACATCCACTAGGATGGCTATAATTAAAAAGACAGACAGTTACAAATGTTGGTGAAAATCTGGAAAAATTGGAACCCTCATACACTGCCGTGGAAATGAAAAATGGTGTAGTCACTTTGGAAAACATCCTGGAAGTTGTTCAAATGCTTAAACACATCATATGAATCAGTGATTCCACTCCTAGATATATAACCCCAATATGAAAACATATGTCCACACAAAAACCTATATACAGGACTTCCTTTGTGGTGCAGTGGTTAAGAATCTGCCTACCAGTGCAAGGGACACAGGTTTGAGCCCTGGTCCAGGAAGATCGCACATGCCGCGGAGCAACTAAGCCCGTGTGCCACAACTACTGAAGCCCGCACGCCTAGAGCCTGTGCTCCGCAACAAGAAAAACCACTGCAATGAGAAGCCTACGCACCGCAATGAAGAGTAGCCCCTGCTCTCCGCAACTAGAGAAGAGCCCACACATAGCAACGAAGACCCAACGCAGCCAAAAATAAATAAATTATTTTTTAAAAACCTATATGCAATGTTCATAGCATGGCTAATGTGGATAGCCACATTTAGTAATGGCTAAAAAGTGGATACAACATAAATGTCCATAAATTGAAGAATGGATAGATAAAATGTAGTGTATCCATACAACAGAATACCATTCAGCAATAAAAATGAATGAGGTACTGTTACATGTTACAACTTGTATGAACCTTGAAAACATTATGATAAGTGTAAAAAGACAGTCACAAAAGGCCATATATTGTATGACTCCATTTACATGAAGTGTCCCAAATAAGCAAACCAATAGAGATGGAAAGTAGATTAGTGGTTGCCCAGGACTGAGGGTAGGGGAGTGGGTAGTGGGAAAAGGGGAGTGGCTTCTAATAAGGATACAGTTACTTTTGGGGGTGATGAAACGTTCTAAACTTGATGTGATGATTGGTGTACAACTGTGTACAATGGTATTAAAACCACTGATTTTCACAATAAATGCTGGAGAGGGTGTGGAGAAAAGGGAACCCTCCTACACTGTTGGTGGGAGTATAAACTGGTACAGCCACTATGGAGAACAGTATGGAGGTTCTTTAAAAAACTAAAAATAGAGCTACCATATGACCTAGCAGTCCCACTTCTAGGCATATATCCAGAGAAAAACATGGTCCAAAATGATACATGCACCCCAATGTTCACTGCAGCATTATTTACAATAGCCAGCTCATGGAAGCAACCTAAATGTTCATCGACAGAGGAACAGATAAAGAAGATGTGGTACATGTATACAATGGAATATTACTCAGCCATAAAAAGGAACAAAATAGTGACATTTGCAGAGAGAGATGTGGCTGGACCTAGAGACACAGTGAAGTAAGTCAGAAAGAGAAAAACATGTATCATATAATATCGCTTACATGTGGAATCTAGAAAAATGGTAGAAATGAACTTATTTGCAAAGCAGAAATAGAGTCACAGAGGTAGAGAACAAACTTACGGTTACCAAGAGGGGAGGAGGGTGGGATGAACTGGGAGGTTGGGACTGACATATGTACACTACTATGTATGAAATACACAAACTAATGAGAACCTACTGTAGAGCACAGGGAACTCTATTCCATGCTCTGTGGTGACCTAAATGGGAAGGAAACCTAAAAAAGAGTGGATATATGTATATGAATGACTGATTCATTTTGCTGTACAGCAAGAAACTAACACAACATTGTAAAGCAATTTTACTCCAATAAAATTTTTTTAAAAACATTGATTTTTATACTTTAAATAGGTAAATTGTATGGTATATAAATTATATCTCAATATAATATATAATAATTTATAATATATATAAATTATATCTCAATAAAGCTGTTATTTTTTAAAAGGGATAACAAAGGAATATGATGAACAACTTTATGCCAATACATTTGACAACTTAGATAAAATGGACAAATTTCCTTGAAGATACAAATTACCAAAGCCCATGGAAGAAGCTGTAGGTAACCTGAATAGCCCTATATTTATTAAAGAAGTTGAATTTTTAGATAAAACTTTCCCACAAAGAAAACTCATGGCTCAGATGGCTTCACTGGTGATTCTAAACAAACACTTGTATGCTAATTCTATACAAACTCTTGTAAAAGACTGAAGAGAGGAAAATACTTTCCACTGCACTTTATGGGGCTCTGATATCAAAAGCAGGCAAACTCAATACAACAAGTGAAAACTACAGACCAATAGCCTTCATGAAAATAGATGTCAAAATCCTAAACAGGGACTTCCCTGGTGGTCCAGTGGTAAAGAATCCGCCTTTCAATGAAGGGGACTCGGGTTCCATCCCTGGTCAGGAAACTAAGATCCCACATGCCGCGGGGCAACTAAGCCTGGGCGCCACAACTACTGAGCTCGCATGCCTCAACTAGAGAGCCCGGGTGCTGCAAACTACAGAGCCCACACACTCTGGAACCCACGTGCCACAACTACAGAGCCCACGCACCCTGGAGCCTGTGCACCACAACTAGAGAGAAGCCCGTGCACCGCAACGAAAGATCCCACATGCCTCAACGAAGATTCCGTGTGCCGCAACTAAGACCTGATGCAGCCAAAAATAAATAAGATAAATAAATAAATCTTAAAAAAAAAAACAAAAAAAACCCCTCTGCTTTACAGTACTAAAATGCTGTGCAACGAATATGATTTTTTTTTTTTTTAATCCTGGTACTTCCCTGGTGGTGCAGTGGTTAAGAATCTGCCTGCCAATGCAGCGGACACAGGTTCAATCCCTAGTCCGAGAAGATCCCACATGCCATGGAGCAACCAAGCCCAAGCGCCACAACTACTGAGCCTGTGCTCTAGAGCCCACGAGCCACAACTACTGAGCCCATGCGTCACAACTACTGAAGCCCACGCACCTTAGAGCCCGCACGCCACAACTACTGAGCCCACTTGCCACAAATATTGAAGCCTGCACGCTCTAGGGCCCGTGTGCCGCAACTACTGAGCCCGTGTGCTGCAACTACTGAAGCCCACTCACCTAGAGCCCATGCTCCACAACCAGAGAAGCCACCGCAATGAGAAGCCCGTGCACCACAATGAAGAGTAGCCCCCACTCGCCACAAGTAGAGAAAGCCCGCATGCAGCAATGAAGACCCAACGCAGCCAAAAAAAAAAAAAAATCCTAAACAACATTTCAGCAAATCTAATTCAACAATATGTTAAAAGGCCAAGTGGGTCTCATCTTAGGAGTGTAGAGCTGGCTCAACATTTGAAAATTAATCAATGTACTTCATAACAGAATAAAAAAGAAAAACCATGGGATCATCTCAAAAGACAGAGAAAAAGCATTTCGCAAAATCCAGTATCCATTCCTGGTTTTTAAAATTCTCAGCAAACTGGGAATAGAAGGAAAGTTCCTCAACCTGAAAAAGGCATCTACAAAAATCCCACAGCTAATATCATATTTAATGCTGAAAGACTGAAATCTCCCTTCTAAGATTAGGAACAAGACAAGGATGGCCACTCTCACCACTCCTATTCAACACTGCCCTGGAGTTTCCAGCCAGGGCAATAAGGCAAGAAAATGAAACAAAAGGCATCCAGACTAGAAAGAAAGATATAAAACTATCTTTATTTGCAGATAACATGCTCACCTATAAAGAAAATCCAATAGAAGCCACACACAAAAAAGCTATTATAACTAATACGTAAGCTTACCAAGGTGCAGGATATAAGATCAATATACAAAAATCAATTTTTTCTATATAGCAGCTACAAACAACCAGAAATTAAAAATTTTAAATACCATATACAATAGCATCAAAAATATGAAATAGGAATAAATATGGCAATAGATGTGAAAGACCTGGATACAGGAAACTATATTATTGCTGAGATAAGTTTTTTAAAAACACCTAAATAAACTGAGATATCTTGCTCATGGATTAGGAGATTCAATACTGTTAAGATGTTCATTCTCAAATTGACTTTTGACAAAGGAGCAGAGATAATCAGCAGAGCCATAAGAGTTTTTTCAACAAATGGTGCTGGAATGATAGAACATTTATGAGTAAAATGTGAAATTTAATCCATATCTCACACTATATAAATTAACTCAAAATGGATCATAGTTATAAACATAAAACTATAAAACTTCAAGAAGAAAACATAGACTAAACCTTTATGATCTTGGACGAGCTAAAGATTTCTTAGATATGACAACAACAGAACAAATTGTTAAATTGGACTTCATCAAAAATTTTAAATGCCTGTGCTTTGAAAAGACAATCCATAGACTGGAGGAAAATATTTGCAAAACATATATCCTTTATAGGACTTGTATCCAGAATACAAAAAGAACCCACAAAACTCAAGAATAAGAAAACAGACAACCCAGTTTAAAAATGGGCAAGGGACTTCCCTGGTGGTCCAGTGGGTAAGACTCTATGCTCCCAATGCAGGGGGCCTGGGTTCAATCCCTGGTCGGGGAACTAGATCCCACATGCCTGCCACAACTAAGACCTGGCACAGCCAAAATAAATAATAAATAAATATTAAAAAAAATAAAAGATAAAAATGGGCAAAGATGTTGCACAAAGAGACACTTCACAAAGAAGATATACAGATGGCAAAATAAGGACGTGAGAAGTTGCTCAACATCGCTGGTCATTAAGGAATTGCAAATTAACACCACAATGAGATACTACAACTATTAGAATACTTAAAATTGGAAAGATTGATGCTGCAAAGTGTTGGTGTGGATGTGGAGGAACTGGAACTTCCACACGCTGCTAGTGTGAATTTTAAATGGTGCACCCACTTTGGAAAACACCTTGATAGGTTTCTTAAAAAATTAAACATACACCAACCATATCGTCCAGTCATTCCTCTCCTAGGTGTTTACTCAAGAGGAATGAAAGCGTAGGTTCATACAAAGATTTGTACACACAAATTCATAGAAGCTTTACTTGTAATAGCCCCAAACTGGAAAGAAGCCCAAATTTCCATCAACAAGTAAATGAATAAATAAACTGTGGCATATCCACACAATGGAATACTACTCAATACAATAAAAAAGAACTACTGATACATGCTACAACATGGATGAATATCCAAATAATTATGCTGAGTGAAAGAAGCCAGACAAAAAGATTATGTATGAGTCCATTTATATAGAATTCTAGGGAACACAAATGAATACTTGCCTGGGGATGGGGAGGGGCAAGAGTAGAGTGGGAGGGGGGAAGGGGAGAAGAGGAAGGCTTACCTAGGGCCATGAGGAGACTTTTGGGAGGGATGGATGTGTTCATTATCTTGACCATGGTGATGGTTTCAGGGTGTATACATCTGTCAAAACCTATCAATTTGAACACTTTGACTATGTGTGATTTATTGTTATGTCAGTTATACCTCACTAAAAGCTGTTTTTTAAAAAGGAAAATAAATCAAAGTTACACTGGAGGGCTTCCCTGGTGGCGCAGTGGTTGGGAGTCCGCCTGCCGATGCAGGGGACACGGGTTCGTGCCCCGGTCCGGGAAGATCCCACATGCCACGGAGTGGCTGGGCTCGTGAACCATGGCCGCTGAGCCTGCGTGCCCGGAGCCTGTGCTCCGCAATGGTAGAGGCCACAACAGTGAGAGTTACACTGGAAGCGGGGGGCGGGGGAGGGAAGGATTAAACTAGAATACTTTGACTGGTTTTTTCAACTTAGAGGTTCTATCATTTTTTGAGTCTTGAAATGCTAAGTCTCATCTGTTCAAGGATTCATAATCATTTATTTCCAGAGTATAAACATACCTCATTCTGTCATTTGAAGATAACTATACTGAGGTTCTAAGATGCATTGGTACCAAGTAAGAGGCTGTGATGCTAAATCATTTCTCCTAAAACATAACACCCATAACCTGAGATCGCATGATTCCATCGCTTTCTCCATCTCCATTCTTTTCTTCAAACACGAACGGAGGAATAGAATGGCTCCCACTCCATCGTTAGAAATTAAATCACCTCTCGCTTTAGGGAGCCACTGAACATGATGTTTAGGAAGAGTTTTAAGTAATACGGGGATGTGCTTCCACCACAGGCATGAGCAGGGAGAGGGAACAGAAGTGAAACACAGTGGTATTCTGGAGTGTCAGCCCACACGGAGAAGAAAAACGTCCCCGGACAGAACAACCAATGGGACATAGCTCCAAAGCTACCGCAGACACCACTAGTGATTTTTGTTTTCATCTTTTTCCTTTAAAATTTTTTTACATTTTAATTTAATTTTTCATTCTTAAATGAATAGGCTTTGTTTTTTAGAGCAATTTTACGTTTACAGAAAAACTGAGCAGAAACTACAGAGTTCCCATATATCCTTTCTCCTTCCCCTTTGCAGTTCCCCATGATTAATACCTTGCATCAATGTGGTACCTTTGTTACAATGGATGAACCAACATTGATACGTTATTATTAACTGAAGTCCATTGTTTAAACTAGGGTTCACTCTTTGTAAAGTTCTATGGGTTTTGACAAATGTATAATGTCATGTATCCACCACCTCAGTATCATACAGAAGAGTTGCACTGTCCTAAAATCCTCTGTGCTCCACCTACTCATCCCTCCCTTCCTCCCCTCGAATCCTTGGCAACCACTGATCTTTTTACTTTCTCTACAGTTTTACCTTCTCCAGAATGTCATACAGTTGGAATCAGACAGTATGTAACCTTTTCGGACTAGCTTCTTTCACTTAGTAATTGTGTTTAAAGCTCCTCCATGTCTTTTTGTGGATTGATAGCTCATTTCTTGTTATTGCTAAATAATATTGCATTTAATGGATGTACCACAATTTGTTTATCCAGTCATCCATTGAAGGACATCTTGGTTACTTCCATTATTTTCCATTATATATACATATACACATGAATCAAGCCATACTATATATACATTAAGGTTAGTGTACTCTACCACACATATGTTACACCTCAATACAAAACTTTTAAATATAATAATACTCTGTAGCCATTGACTCAGAAAGATGGCCAGCATCAAGGGGAAAGGTAGCTACAGACAAACAGGACTCACATGACCCTATTTATGCAAAATCGTCTACACATATGCATTTCACCTGCAGATGACTTCAAAACTATATGAACTAAAATTTATGAGAGTACTTTGTGTACACCAAGCATTGGCCTAAGCACTTTTTTACATCATTTCATCCTCACAACCGTCTTATGAGGTTGGGACCATTACTGGCCCCACTTTACAGATGAGAAGACCGAGGCACAGAGAGATTAGGTAACTTGCTTGAAGTCAACTAAGTGGCAGGGTGGGATTTGAACTTAGGCCTTATGGCACCAGTGCCCATGCTCTTATGTAAACCCTGACCACAACCTGACCACAGCCCCTGAGGCTGCACACAGTCTGGTCCCTGTCACCCCCCTCATGCTTTAACTCATCCTCCCTCCTCATCCCAACATTCCAGGCTTCTCCTCTTCCTCTCTCTTCCCTGAAAACACCACTGCCCTCACCCTGCAGGGTTTGCACATTTGCCGTTCTCGCCACTAGGAATGTCTTCTCATCCCTCCGGTCTCAGCCCAAGTGTCACCTCCTCCAGGCACCTTCCGGACCCCCAGCCTGGGCTGAGACCTCTCATTTGCATCCATCGTTCCCATGACTCTCCCCTGTGGACCTCATCACTGTTCTACCTGCTTTTTGAGTCCCCTGAGAGTGAGGAAGTGTCTGTTTCACTCAGATCCAGGTCCCCTCTGCCCACTGTAGGGCCTGGCGTGGATTGGGCACTCAACAAATATTTGCTGAAGGAATGAATAAGTGAATGAATGAATCCACCTGCCAGGTCAGATCGACTTGGAGGGGGCTCTGGAAGGCTGACATCAAAATGTTGACGATGGTCACCACAGGGAGGTGGATTCCGGGGAATTTTTACTCTCATTTTTGTACTTTGGGGTTTATCTGGCTGGATAGTGTTCCTGGGGGCAGATATCATCTTCCAACCCCTCAGCACTTCCCCTGTCTGGGGGACCCCCGTCTGCCACCCTCCTTGACCCCTACAGAGTTCTCCCAGCTCTGCCTGCAGCCCCAGTGGGCGGTGTATTAATAAACGGAGGGAGAAGGTCACCCAGCTTGCAAGCTCAGAGCGGAGCCGTCCTTGACCCAGGTGCACATGAAATGCGCTGGGGGCGGGGGAGGTCGGGCGAGGGGGGGAAGGGGGTGGAGCCGCTTCACCGAGCGCTGAGCACGTGTGAGCTATTTCTGATTCCCACCTGGCCGGGCACAGTGCATCTGCCGCAGGAAGCCGCAGGAAACGGGGCGGCCCGGCAGGTAGAACCGCTGGCCAGCTACCCTGTACACTCATCACACCAGACCTGGCCACTGACCTACTGAAAACGGTCCCTTAGCTCTCCAGCACCCAGGGTCGGGGGGTGGGGGGGGGGGGGAAGGGGCGGGCAAGACCCTCCACCTGGCATTTGAGGCTCAGCAAGGTTCCCGCCCACCTTCCTGCTCTCCACTCTCCCAAGTGCAGCCAGGTCCTCACTCAACTCCTGGCCTTTGCACGTGCTGTTCCCTCTACCAGGAATGCCTGCTCGGCCCCAGTAGTCGGCTCGCTCCCACTTAACCTGTGGGTCTCAGCTTGGAAAACTCCTCCAAGAAACCTTCACTGATCATCCCCCCAGCCCTTGTCCCAGCGCTGCCTGCTGTCACAACACAGATCCCGATGACCTGGTGGCCTGTGATCCCTCTCCCAGCCTGTGATGTGGCCACCTTGTGGGTCCTCATAGTCATCTCCATGTCCCAGAGTCCAGCAAGGGAGTGGCCCATAGCAGACAGGAATCCACGTTTGCTGACTGACTACAAGAGGGAGAAAGTGCTCCAGGTGCTGAGAGGGACAGAGGAAGTGGGGGGCAGGGGAGCGGGAGGGGAGCCAGTGATTGAGTGTGGCTGTGACCTGGAGGCCGAGGGTAGAGAGGTGTGGTCCTGGGGGGTGGGGCGGCATCCACAGTCAGCTGCAACCCCTGTCTGATGGGCTTGCCCTCCTCTAGCCAGCCGGCCCCAGAGCTCCAAGTACCAGGTGTGGCTGCCCGCAGGCCCCGCCTTCCCAGCCCTGACAGGCGCAGTGGACGTGGAATCTGTACAGAACAGAGCGTTCTGTCTAAATATATCTAATCCCAACACAGGACACACAGGGAGGGAGTGGGGGGCACGGTGGGCCTGAGTGCTGGGAGAGCCTCACTCACTCACCCGGCCCACGGCCCCTGCCCCGGCAGGGGGAAATCCACCCTGGGGCCCAGGGCCAGGGGCGGGCCTGGGTGGGCTTTTCCAAGCAGGGTTACCAATGCCTGACCTCCTACCCAAAAGCAGCTGCCTTGAATGTGGGCCATGCACAAACCAGGCCAGCAGAGGAGGGAGGGGACACAGAGGTGGAACCTGGGGGAGGGGGACACGGAGTTGGGGGAAGAGGCCTTGGTCCCAGGCAGTCCAGACTCTCCCCACCACCTTGTAACAAAGGCACAGAGAGGGAGGCAACTCCAACAGGGTCACATGGGGGTCTGGGGGCAGTGAGGGGTGGAGAACCCAAGTGTCTTGGCTCCCAGCCACCGAGGGCTTCTAGAATTCTCTTCAGCTTCTCCCAACGGTCTTTCAGAGTGGGATAGCAGAAAGAGCACTAGGTTCAGAGTCAAGAGGCTGTGGTTCGGGACTTCCCTGGCGGTCCAGTGGTTTAGGACTCCGTGCTTCCACTGCAGGGAGCATGGGTTTGATCCCTGGTCGGGGAACTAAGATCCCGCATGCCGCATGGCACGGCCAAAGCATAAATAAATAAATAAATAATGTTTAAAAAGAGGCTGTGGTTCAGCCCCATCTCTACCACTGAGGTCCTCAGGCAAGTCCTCTCTGGGCCCCTGTTTCCCCATTTGTAAAATGGTCATAAGCACGCATCCCTATGTGTGCAGGCACTCTGCACGTAGGAGTGTCCACTTCTTGGCCCTCCCTTCCAAGCTGGTCTCATCGGGAGCCCGGGCCAACCTTCTGTGACCTGTTCTGCACTGGGGTGTGGGGAAGGAACGCCAGAAGCCTCCAGAGTGTGTGTGTGCGTAGGGATGGGGAAGTCATAAGAGAACACAACAACATAAGCTGCTTTTTCTTGACCACCTGCTATGTGCCAGGCCCCGTCCTAGGTACTGGGTTGGCCAAAAAGTTTGTTTGCGTTTTTCCATAACATCTTACGTCACCTCAACGTCACACCAAGCCTCCAAGGCAGGCAGTGACGTGTTACCCCACGGGGAAGAGATGGGGAAACTGAGGCTCCAAGAGGTTTCTGTGACCTGCTAAAGGTCACACAGCTGGTGAGGAGAGCCAGACTCGAACTCGAGCCAACCCTCAGAGTCGGCTCACTTCCTCCTGTGGGTGGAAGAGCTCACGGATGGCCACCCAGGGAGGTCCGCCCGTGGCTCCAGAAAGCCTCCCAGGGTCCTCAGGGATGAGGCAGTCGCCACCTTTCCACTCAGTCTTGCTCTTTCAATTAAAAACAAAAGCAGAAAAAAAAAAACCAAAAACCCTGTTTATTGAAACAGCTGGACATTAACACTCGCTGCTTCATTTTTAAACGGGCACTAAGGCCCCACACAGCCGAGCCTACCTCCCGGCCCTCACCCACTCTCACCCTAGGCAGGATGGTGCAGAGCCTGGGTGCTGAGGACAGCTGGTCTGGGTTCAAATCCTGGCTCTACCAGCTGCTGACTGGGTGGCCTTCGGATTGTCACTCTCGCTCTCTGTGCCTCATCTCCCCACCTCTGAGAGGACAGTGGGTCCCTTGAGCCAGTGTCACTGGGTGTACTGGGGAGACGGCCAAGGCTAAGTTCTGGCCCACGTCCCACAGGAAACAGCCAGCATCACTCTGCTTTAAACTATCACTGATGACAGGGTAAGATTCCCTAAAAAAAGATCCCCAGATTCCCTCAGAGTGGCTCCTGGAGATAGAATGTGTGTGTGTATGAGAGAGATCATAAATGTTTATTATCATTTTAAGCCATTAAGTTTTGGGATAATTTGTTATGCACCACCAGATAACTAACACAGAGGGTCAGCCTTGAGAAGGGGTAGAGGAGAGGGCAGAGAGCAACTGGGGGCTGGTTCCAGAGGGTGCAACTTATGTCTCCCAGGCTGGGCATGCAGGGGTGCCTTCCTCTCATGCCTCCCCCCGACCTCAGCCTTCCCTCTATGGCTGCTTCCTATGACTGTTTATAGAGACATGTACCGATCAGAAAGAACTCCTCTAACCCACAGAGCCTACCATGCGCCAGCTCAAAGCTAAAGGCTTTTGGACTTCCCTGGTGGCACAGTGGTTAAGAATCCACCTGCCAATGCAGGAGACGGGTTCGATCCCTGGTCCCGCAAGATCCCACATGCCACGGAGCGACTAAGCCCTTGCGCCACAACTACTGAGCATGCGCACCTAGAGCCCGCGCGCCACAACTACTGAGCCCGCGCACCACAACTACTGAAGCCTGCGCACCTAGAGCCCGTGCTCCACAACAAGAGAAGCCACCGCAACGAGAAGCCCGCACACCGCAATGAAGAGTAGCCCCCACTCGCCACCAACTAGAGAAAGCCCGCGCGCAGCAACGAAGACCCAACGCAGCCAAAAATAAAAATTAATTAATTAATTTAATTTAATTTAAAAAGATAAAGGCTTTCACATATCAGTTTTCATTAAATTCTTTATTATGCCCAGTGCCTAGAATAATACCTGGCACATCATAGGTGTTTGTATTACTCTGTATGGACTGGTCAGCAGTGATAAATAGACCCCAAATTTCAGGGGCTAAAAGAAGAAGAACCGTACTCCTTTCAGACAGTTGGGCTTCTCCCCAGGTTGGCAAAAAACAGCCCTGGTGGGTCCACAAGCTAGAAGAGGGAGACCAATCAGCCAGCTTCCCACTTGCTCAGCCCCTGGGCACCCCCATGGCGCCCCAGATGGGCTCATGCAGCCATCGCCCCCTCTCCTGGTTGGGGAGGAGAGGCGCGAGGGGCCACAGTGGGATGTATGGGCTGGGCTCTGGTCTGAGGCACTTGCCACATGACCTGGGCTTGACCCGGACATTTCTGTGGGACAGGAGCCTGAGGGGGCACAGGCTGCACCTGGTCACTGGGCACAACAGTGCTTGGCTGACACCTATGAGCTGTGCACCTACTGTGTGCCAGGCCTCAGGCTGGGCACGGCTAGGGGAACCAAGAGGCACCAGCCTGGCCCCTGCCTGGAGGGCAGGAGTGACCCACGTGGGACGAGGGGGCCCATCTCCTGGAAGGATGAGGCCTAAGCCGAGTAGTAAATAACAAACAGGAGTTCCTGAGCAAAGACTCTGGGGAAGGGTTTTCCAGGCAGAGGGAGGCTGGGGACCAGGGGACATGGTGTGCTCTGGGAGTCCCAAGTCCTTCAGCTGATCTGTAGGTGAGGGTGTGACAGGGGCAGGTGACAGAGGCATGGACTGCTCAGGGCTCTGGGCCATGACAGGGTGTAAGGGGCCAGGTGTGGTTCTGGATCCATCTCTTTGCCTGTGTGTGGAGGGTATATGGGCAGGAGACCTAGGAGAGGGCCGGGACAGTCATCTTGACGAGAAGCCACGACGTGCTGAAGTCAAAAGATGCCTGAGAAGGGGACATGGGGCAGGGAAGGAGCCCAACTTCTGCTTCGTAGCCAAACCCCTAGTCCCACCCCAAGGGCTCCATGCCTAAGGCTGCCTCCCCTCCCCCAGCCTCCAGGAATGGCCTTGTCATTTATCAAACCCAGCCTGGCAAATGGTTCCTGGAAGCCTCGGGGCTGCTGGCTGTGCGGTGGTGCCCCTGCCCACCCCCCCCCGCCCCCAAAACAGGCTGCCGGCTGCCTCTGCCCCTGCCCCGTCCAGTGTCAGCAGAGGGTGAGGACACACCGGGTCAGCAGAGTCAGTTGGCTTTGGCCTCAGCCTCACCAGGCAGGCAGATGGCCAACACTCCGTGCCAGTGCCGGGAAGGCCTGAGGTGTGGCCGGCCAGGAGAACACTGTGGGTCTGCCCTGCTCCGGAACCTTCTGTGGCTCCCCAGTTTCTCTCAGTGGGAAGCACCCTTGCAGGGGGAGCCCAAGAGGCTGGGAGGAGGGGCCCAGCTCCACTCTGACTTGCTGCAGAGCCTCAGGCAAGTCACTCAAACGACCTGAGCTGGACTCAGTGAGAGCCAAAAGCTTTCCCCAGGGACCCCTCAGGGATCCAACCCACATCCGGCCAAGTTTCAAGCCCCACCTGGACAGGTTGCTTCACTTCTCTGAGCCTCAGTTTCACTGTACATCAGCAGTGCACCGTGTGGTCCTCCAGGCCCTGACTGCCCCTCACATCGAGCTCCTCCAAGCTCCCTCCAGGCTTGAGACCCTCACGCTCCCCATGCTTCCCCCAGGTCAGGGCCTTTGCACCAGTTAACTCCCACTTGCAGGTCTCAGCTTGAGTGTCACCTCCCTGGGGCAGCCCTCCCGGACTGCCCCAGTCTAGGGCAGATCTCCTTGTGCTTCTCTGCAGCAGCCGCGCCTGTCACTGATGTGCGTTTACATTCATCTGGGAGGCTGTTATGACCGCTGGCCTCCCAAGAGGATCGTGGGCCCCAGAGGGCTGGGACCGGGGGCTCAGTTCACTGATATGTACCTGGCACCTGCTCTGGGCACAGAGCAGGCACCTACCATGTTGTCTGTTGAATGAATACTTAGAAAAAGAAAGGGAGAAAGGGAAGGGAAGTCCAGAGGGATGATAATATCTATCTCCCAGTGTTAGGAGGATCTGACAATATGCAAAAGGCCTGGCCTGAGCGAAGGCAACGTCACACCAGCCCCACACACCCAAACATACACATATCGCACACAGGGGTGGGAAGGGGCCCGCGGGCGGCCCTACCTCCCTGTCCACGCCCACACCCTCCCTGAGTGCCCTGATGAACCAGACAGACAAGGGTCAGATGCACAGACTGGCAGAGGTGGGTCTGGCCCCATGACTCGCCAAGACCACCAGGCTGCCCAGAGCCAACCAGCCTCCGTCCCCGCCCACTCTGTCCCTGGAAGGCCCTGCACACTCCCAGTCCTCCAGGAATCTCTCACACCCCAAAGGTGGCAGGTTTCCCCCCACTACCCAGGAGAGGCATGAGACACTAACACCTTCTCCCTGCCATCTCACTTCAGCTTCGAGGACTGGAGCTGCAGCTCAGAAAATTCCCAGCACAGCCAGGTGGGGGCCCAGAGATGGGCCGGGGCAGCCTCAACCCCTCCTACCCCATCCCACTCCTACTGCACAGATGGAGAAACTGAGACCCAGAGAGGGCATGGTGGTGGTGGGGGGGGGGGGCGGTCATGGTCACCAGGCTGGCCTCTTGCCTGGGACTTGCCTGCCTTCTCACCTGGATGCCTGAGTCACACAGACCTGGCTTCAGATCCTCGCTCTACCCGCACCAGCTGTACAGCCTCAGTATCCTCGGAGATAAGATGGGGATGATCACAGCACCTTGCCCCCTTCACTGCGGGGTGCACACATGGAGAACAGAGGTGGCAGAGGGCCCTGTCCTCCCACAGCAGGCCGAGTCCAGCCAGGACACCTCCCGAGTTGCAGGTGACCCCCTCAGAGCCATCACTGCAAAGCTGCCTGCTCAGCTCCAGTGTCCCAAAGCCCGGCTCTCACAGTGCACCCTGCCCAGAAAAGATAGGCAATCATGCCAGGGTCACACAGCAAGACCCCAGCATGCAGAGACTTGAACTTGGGCCCTGTTCAGCTGAAACTCCAGCCCCGAGCCTCCCACCCCGAAGTGGATCTGGCAGAGCCAAGGAGGTGCCAGGGCTTGGCGGCAGTCGGAGGAGGGAGGGAGGCAGGCAGGCAGGCAGCTGGAGGTGGTGGGAAGAACCTTTTTTTCCCGTCTTTAGCAAACTCGGGTCCCCGTTTCCAAGCTGCGCTCCAGAGCCCTCAGTTGCTGCGTCACTGCACGCAGTCAGCCCGCAGTGGGTGGAAGGGGAGGCCCCCTCCCTCTGGCAGGGGCTGGAGGGTAGGGGGGTGGTGGGGAGCCAGGCAGAGGGTCAGGGGTGAGGACAGTGAAGGCTCCCTGACTGCTCCCAGAGGGAAGCCCAGCTGGATTCACCCCTGGAATCACAGAAGGCTGAGCTGGGAGAGCCTCGGAGACTTAACCCCTAGTGTCCCACAAATAGATGGAGACCATGAGGCTCAGAGAGGGGCTGGGATTCAGTCGGTGACACACAGCAGCGAGCTAGCTCATCATTCGAATTCCAAACCCCTATCTCCTAGCAACCGCAAAGCAAAAGCCTCCTGGACCCACCTCTGTCACCACGGGCTCACCTGTCACTGCAGAAAGAAAAATGTCTGAACTAGAGGCCTAGCTCTCACTCCCCGGCCCTGGCACCTGGAAGCACAGAGGCCCCACCTGCACGACCACAAGCACCCCAGCGGTTCTGAGCCCCCGTCGTGGGGCACAGCACAGTGCTAGGTACACAGCAGGCGCTCAGTAAGTGGTCTTGTACTCCATTTATGTGCCGGGATGCTGGCCCCATTTCTACATTGTCAGAGACAGAACCCGCCCACATCATGTGTTTTCTAAAGATGACCCCCTCGTGTACCGAATGTCGCTTTAGCCACTTTTGAAGTAAACTCCGGGAGGTGGATCACCTGCACAGGCCTTCTTACGCTGAAGAGAGGAATACAAATGCTGTGTTTGCTTTCTGCCTTCTCAGGAGCACCTGTACCCCTGTGACTGGGCCCTGGGGGCTGCGGTGTTGGTGTGAGATGGGTCTGTCCCCTCATTGGACGGCCCCAGGAACCAAGCGCTTTGTTCTCCCTCTGTTCTGCCGTCACGGTCACTTCTCAGGACCCATGTCACCTCCCCGTCCCCCCCCCACCCCCGGAAGCGGGGGAGATGGGCCACCTACCGGAACTGTGTGTTCGTGGCAACTAAAGGAGCTGGGACAGGCCACGGCTCTCTTACTAACAGCATGCTTCCCCCGGGGCCTCCAGCAGGGCCTGGGAGGTGAGGCGCTGCTGAGTGAGTGACCAGTGACATCAGGCGCTCTCAGACCAGGCTGAGCTCCACCTCCAGTGTATGTCCAGGTGCCCTCAAACCAGGATCTGGGTCCGCCACCCACATTTGACTCCCACGGCCTAATACCCGCCTTCCATGCCCTCCACCCATCACTTCTGTTGAACAAATGGGAGCTTTAGAATTTCCACAACACAGGGCTAAGACTAGACTCTAAACTCTAACCCACCTGGATTCAAATCCTGGTGCCGCCACTTCACCAGCTGTGGGGCATTGGACAATCTACTATAGCTCTCTTTGCCCCAGCTTCCTCGTCTGTAAAACGGGGAGAGTAATCATAGGGTGGCATGGGACAAAAGGAGGGGCCGGATTTACGGTGCTCAGAGGCGGTGCTCGCTCAACAGAGGGTCCAGCACTGTGCGTGGCTCCTAGGCGACGGTCACCGATGCTCTGTGGCATGAATGGGTGTTAGTCAATGATCCGTTGTCATTACTATTACCATCGTCAACACCAGCAGGGATCCCCAAGCCTGGTTTTGCAACTAGCCCTGCTATAGGGTGTAGCAAAATTTTCCAAACAAAATTTGCTTCCATTCATTTTTGAAAAGGCCACGTCAGACAGCTCGGCAAGGAGGAGGCGGCATTGCGAAACCCAGCACAGAGGGATCTGGGCCCCGCTCCTCGGCTCGGGAAATGATCTGCGATCCGTGAGCAAGGGGGCCCTCGGAGCCGGCACCCCCAGGGCTCGGTCCAGGGGACTCCTGGACTCCTGGGTTTATCCCCACTCTCTGAGTGACCCTGAGCAGCCACCCAGCTGCTCTGAGCCTCAGTTTCCTCATCTGTCAAATGGAGACAATTTCTGTTTTTATGCGTACCCCTCCCTGGGGGTGGTTAGAAGATGAGGGGATTAAATGTGTTCTGCAAACTGTAGAGTATCGCACATACCCTACAGGCCTCAGTCCTGGCCTGGGGCAACCACCAGAAGATACTGTGGAGTGGGTGTGGGAGCAGAACAGGCTCCACTCCCCGCCCCCCCAGAGGCCACAACAAAAGAAAATCTAGTCACCTGAGTTTTAAAGGGTTCCCCCCACAAGAGTCTGATGAAGAGGGAAGTGGGCTTGTCTTTGGTGCAACACAGGAAGCCCCTCCTTAGTGAGAGCCTTTCCCAAAGAGGGTGGAGTGACAGTTTGCACGGCAGGGGCCCCCTCCCAGCTGAGCCGGCCTCCACACTCCCTTAACCATCAGGATCCTCCATTAGAAGGAACTTCGGAGCCTCACGCCCAGCCCCTCAAAGCCACCAAGCCCCAATGTGGGACAGCCCTCCTCACGCGCAAAGAAGAGGCAGGGCCCCTGAGGACTCCCTTCCCGGGCTGTCAGGATCACAGACTCCAGACTGTGGGTAGACGCAAGGCCCCTCTGAGTTCACCAGGCCCTAGCTTTCACTTTACTAAGGCAGTCCAGAGAGGGGACATGTCTCATCCAAGAGCACACAGCAAGGCAGCAACAAGGCTCCTGGCACAGGCTGGACACCCACCATGACAGTACATTGCCCACCTCCATGGCCAGCCTGCTCAAGAGGCCACCTCCTCCTAGAAGGACACGTACCCACACCAACGCCAAGCCTGCCCAGCACTTGGCTGCCTCCTTGCCTCTAACCATGCAGTTCTCTCAGCCAGCAGTGCCCTTCCCCGCCATTCTCCATCGACCCAAATCCCTCTAATCCTCCAAAATCCACCCCAGGTCCAGTGTGTGTCCTCCAGGAAGCACTCCCTGCAGGTCCTAACTAGTGGCCCCTTCCCAGCACTCGAGCAGCCTCAGCCTCCATCACTGAGAGGGGCCTGGCAGATGACTAGAGTTTACAGAGCAGGGCCCTGTGGGGGGCCTCTGGGTCCCCATGCCTGGCACAGGGGTGGGCACTCAGCAGGCCTCAGGAAGCACTGGTGGCCCAAAGACAGAATGGAGGATGAGGAACTGGAGAGGTGAAGGAGCTGGTGGCCTAGTGAAAGAAAGAAGGGATGAACCAGTAAATAGGTGATGATGTGAGCAGATGAACTGATTCAGGAATAAATGCCTGGCAAGATGGGCACAGACACACTACCGAAGATGTAGGGTCTTGCCCAAGTGTGGCCCCTCACCCTCATGTAGAGCCTCTGGGGGCTCCTAGATGTACTGGAATTTTAGAGGCCACAGGCCTCTCAGAGCCCAGCCAAATGCCTCTAGGTTTGCAGACCCAGCTGGAGGCTAGGAACCCACAGGGATGGTCAAGGTGGCGACTGGGACTGGCCAAGGGTCCCACCATACCCCACCACCCAGTCCTTGACTGAGAATGGCCTAGACCTGTCCTCAGCCCCAGGGGAATGGCATGAAGAGGCAGGCATAACCCTGGCCCTCCCCACACCAACCACGCTGAGCGACATCCAATAATAAGGAACGGTGACTGGGTCAGTGAAGGCAGAGGCCCGTGGGGCTGTAAAGGTAGTGACAGGGACACACCTGGCCTAGGTACCAAGGAAAGCTTTTTCTGGAGACCTGGATGATTAGTAGTAGTTAAGTAGGAAAATGAGGGGAAGGAAGGCAGGAGGTTCAGGCAGAGGAATCAGCATGTGCAAAGGCCCTGAGGCTGGAGGGAACCTGGCCTGTTCCAGGAACTGAGAGCAGGCTAGGGGGACGGGAGCCAAAAGGTGGTGGGGGGGTGGGGCAGCAGTGCAAGATGCGGCTAGAGGAGTAGTGAGCTGGGGACGGAGGCTGGGCTTCATCCTGGAAGCTGTGGGCATTTACTGAGTACTTACTGTGTGCTTAAAAAAAATCTGCATTCACGATTTTATGAATTCACATTCCAGAATGTGTAAGTGAAAGGTTTAAATGCACTGTAACCAGACAGTGCTATTTTTTAATGCTTTTTTGAATGAATGAATCTATCAATCAATCAGTCAATCACAGATGTATAGGAGGGTAGAGACCACCTGCCCTCATCACACAGAGTGCCCTATACAATTCCTCAGGGCCTCCCCATCACGGAGAAACGCTGGCACTGATGAAGCCAGTGGCCCATAAACCACACAAGAACCTAACGAGATGCCAGTGGGTGCCCCCGGTACATCCAATACGTCACTGAGTCTTCTGAAAGCTCCAAAGTACACAATCTATCCTTAGTTTCCAAGTGCTGCACAGCCTGTCTTCAAAAACACCAACTCAGCTGCCAGGCAGCCTCGCACTCAGGGCACAGCCCTCAAACCCACAGCTCCATAGCAAGGCTGGCACTAGCGGGATGCTGCCCCGGGTCCCACATAACAGCCGTCCATCAGCCCGCTCCACCCCACACCTCCTCTCCAGTCTGGACCTTGCCTTCCGTCCCCAGTGCCCAACACAGACCGCCTCCCCCTGACAAAACAGGGGCTCCTCAAGGGTGGGGACCACATCAGGCCATCACATGTCCCCAGCGCCTTGCACAGGCCTAGCCTGGCCTCTGATGGATGAATGAGGGGCGGGTGCCAGGGACACCACACACAAGCACACTCGCTGAAGTCCAGCGGCCATCTCTCAGCTCCAGGAGGACCCAGGAGCCCTGGCGCACCCCTGCCACGGCGCAGGCACGAGCACAAACGCCTGCCCCACGTGCACAGCCAGTGTCTCCAGGAGCTGCTGGGAATACAATTGGCATCTGCCGCCGACTGGCTGCCAACAGCCCAGTTCCGGGGCCTGGCGGTGGCTCCCGACTCCAGCTACCAACGGGCTAGCCGGCTCTGCGGCCCCACCCAGTCCTGGTGCCCACAGGAGTCTGGCTCAGGCCCCTCAGGCCACCCTGGGGCCAGGCAGCCCACAGTCCCCCCTGTGGGACAGAAACTGGGCTCCTCCAACAGCCTCTCTGGGACGGTCCTATACAATCTCGCTTCACCACCTCTGGCCTGGCAGAAGACACAGCCCCCTCCCACCAGCGAAGGCCCAGAGGTAGAGGAAGCCAGGACCCCAGGGAACTGGGCTGGGCCGGGAGGTGCAACCGGGTAGAGCCAGGCCAGCCCAGCCTCCCTTGAGGCTGGGGACTGCAGCCCCCTCCCCCTCTGTCATTTCCACTTCCAGGCAGGTGTGGGTGCAGGAACCCTCCCCCCATTAGCCCTGCTTTCCAAGCTTGAAGCTTCCCATTCTAGGGGCACCTCCTCCGCCCCCTCATCCCCCAACTCGCCTTCCCCATCCCATAAGCCCTTCCTCTATTTCATTTTTTTCCCCACATCAACAGTCTCTGGCAGCCCCTCTGCAACACAGGCAGCACCGAGGAAGAAGGGAGAAGGGAGAAGGGAGAGGGATGAAGGGATAGAGGAATGGAAGGATGGAGGGGGATTGGAGGCATTAGGTTTGGTCGAAAGAGGCCAGAGGCCATCACATGTCCAGGTAGCACATATCCCCTCCCAGCAGGCCAGGCACATCTGAACCCAGCTGGCCTCTCGGGCCACCTGGTCCACCCGCCACCCGCTCTGAACACGATCCCCCTTTCACCGTGGGGCGCCGCACGTGGGGGCCTCCAGTAGCCATGTGAGCACCCCCCCAGCCCAGGTGCCCAGGTCAGCCCGGCCCCTCCCGGGTACGCAAACAGGGAGGGGGCGCTATGCAGCGGGGGTGGGGGGTGGCCCCTGCCCCCTCCCCAGATGCCAGGTCCGGGGAAAGAGCTCAGGAAGGGGGTAGCCGGCCGGGCAGGCTCCCGGGGCTACTGAGGCGGGATCGGAAGCAGCTGGGTTGAATGGAGGAATGCCCGGGCCGGCCGGCCAGCCGGCAGAACCCTCCGTCTCCTTAGCTCCAAGGTTGGTGGGCAGGGGAGGGGTCCACCTGAACCCCTGTCCACCCTGCTGATGGAGGGTTGGGCCGGAGGAGAGGCTTCCCAGCTTTGGCAACCGGTTGACAAGGGGGAGTCCGCGGGAAAAAGAGGTGGAATGGGGGCCCGGCCCCGGATAGAGGGTTCCGGGCCCAGCGCCACCGCCCCCCGGCTTGAGGGTCGGGGGAGACCTAGATTGGGGGGTCCCACCCAGAGAAGGGGGCTTCCCAGCCGCAGAGCCGCCCCCTCGGTTCTGGGGCTCAGAAGACAGAACTGGCAGGGGGAGGGGGCTTTTCTGCGCCAGCGCCGCCCCTCGGTTTAGGGATGTCTGTCCGTGAGGAGACCGGATTTGGGGGTCTTGAAGAGGGACGGGGCGCACCGGCCCCGGAAAGGGGGTCCGGGCTACCGCGCGCCACCCCCGCGCCCTCACCTGCGCCCGGCGCCCCGGCCGCCTCCGGCCCGCTCGACCGCTGCGCTGCGCCGCCGCCGCCGCCGCTCAGGTCCACTCGCAGGTCCTCTCGCCTAGGCCCCGGCCCCGGCCCCGGTCCCGGCCCCGGCCCGCGGGCGCCCCATGCCTCTCCTCTGACCGGCGCGGCGCCCCAGATGCGGCTGCGGGAGGAGGAGCCGCGCGGCCCCGGCTCCCCGAGAGCGGCGGGGAGGGGGCGGGGGGCGGGGGGCGGGGAGAGGCGCGCGGGGGAGGGGGCCGCGCGGCTGCGCCCAAAACCAGGCGCGGATGCAGCCACCGGCCCGGGGCTGGGGGTGGGGGGGCGCCGTTTCCAACGCCCACCCCCACTCACGCCCCCGCAACCCCGGGGGGGAGGGGGAGGGTCTCCGCAGCCGGCGACGCTGGGTCGCGCGCGAGCCGGAAGGGCGCTTGGAGATCCCTGGTTGGCCGCCCAGAGAGTGCAGGCTACTGGCACAAGGTCACACAGCGCGGGCTGCGGTAGCGCGGGAACCTGGAACTCCAGGCTGCAGAGTGGGTCAGCGGGAACGTAGGCTGACGAGCGCCGGCCCCGTGGAGAAGAGAAACTGAGGCCCACAGAGGACGAGATTGGTCTGGGCCATACCGTGCGAGTCAGGAGGCCCTTGGGATTCGAACCTAGGGGTCCTGCCGCTGGGAACGTGTGCCCCCTCCTGGTGACCTGTTTCTTGCAGAAACCTCTCCCTGGTGTCTTCTTGCCTATGGCAGCACGGGGGTTAAAAACAATCCCTGAAGTCGGATGGACCGGGCAGAGTACCCATCCTACCTCTCCTGAGGCTCTGAGATCAGAGATGAGAGACTGTTCTTTTGGAGCCCCAGTTTCTCCACCTAAAATGGGAACAACACTAGTATAGTATCCCCAACTGGGATTGAGGAAACAAGGAGATAATGGATGTTAAGCTCCTTGCTGGTGCCTGGCATTCAGTAAGTGTCAAATGAATGTGTTCACTCTCCCTGGCTCCCACATCTCCCAAGAATGCCAGTTGAATGCAGAGTCAAAATGGTGTTAAAGGTTGGCATTCAAGGCTCCTTACAAGCTCTTTTTCTGGCTTGATCCACTGCCCACCCACCCTGCCTCATCCTCATCCTAGAAACGTCCGTTCCAGTGCTTCTCTGCCTTTCCCTGTGTCTGCAATGCCTTCCCACCATCTCTACCCGGCAAACTCCTATTCATCCATCAAAGCCCTGAGCAATCAGTCACATATCCCAGTTTCTCACACTCCCTAGCTGCCCATCCATGCCTCCCTTCTCCTTTCCCACTGCCTGGTCTAGGTTTGTCTCTGTCTTCGTGGGCTCTGACAACTGTGGTGAGAGGATATCACTCAGAGGAGATGACACCATGAGGTCATGTTCCTTGGAGGAGGCAGCTTTAGTAGGGCCTAGAAGGAGAGGTGAGTCTGGAGTTCCAGGGGGAGGAAGGAGAGTGTGTGGCAGGCAAAGAGGTGGTTTATGTTTGGGCAGAGTGTCAATAGGGCCACAGAGAATGTGCCGCCTGGAGCAGTTGGGAAGACCTTATTGTCTGACCTGGGAGCCAGCAAGAGCCGAGGGCTGGGCAGTGACCTGGCAACATATGGTCAGGTTGAAGATGAGCAGGCTTTGCCCTGGAGAACACCTCACACAGGGGTCCCAGGAAACTTGTACAAGGATGTTCATAGCAGCGTCATGTGTAATAGTGGAAAGTTGGACACAGCCTAGCTATCCATCAAGCAGAGATGGGGTAAATAGTGATGAATTCAGGCAGTGGGAAAGCTCTCCACACCATGATCTTCAAAATAGGTGAATGCAAGCCACATGCGTCCGTGAAAAGAAATCTCAGGAAAACACACTGTTGATGCAATTCGTGAAAATTCAGAGTTGTATACACTTATAATTTGTGTACTCTTTGTATGAATTTTATACTTCAATACAATAAAAAAATTTTTTAATACATCATTGGATGAAAAAAGCAAATTGCAGATGGAAGACACAGTTTGATGCCAGATATATAAAGTTTGAAAACCCACAATACTATATATTGTTTAGGGACACATGCATATGTAAAATAAGTGTATTAACATAAAAACACACATGGCAGTAATAAAGAGCAAATTCAAGAGAGTAGTGACCCAGAGGGAATGTAATGGGGCTTCAGTTACACTTGAAATGGTTTATTTCTTAAGCTAGGTGGTGGGTACATGGGTGTTTGTTATGCTGTTCTCGAGACTTTGTTGTGAACATGAAATATTCATAATGTAATAATGCTTTTTTTAAATTAAAAACAATATTTATTTGTCTGCACTGGGTCTTAGTTGCAGCATGCGGGATCTAGTTCCCTGACCAGGGATCAAACCCAGGCCCCCTGCACTGGGAGGGCAGAGTCTTAACCACTGGACCACCAGGGAAGTCCCTGCTTTTTTTTTTTTTTTTTTTTTTAGAAAGTCAGGAGATGCCTGGGAAGGCAATGGGGAGCCATTGTTGGTTCTTGAGTGGGGTTGTGACATGGTCAGTGGACTGGAAGGGGCAAGACTAGAAAAGCAAGGTCATGGGGAGGCTGGTGTGACAGTTCAGGGGACAGGTGTGAAGGCCTGAGGGGGGACAGAGACAGAGTTATGGGGAGAAGGAAAAGGATGGGAGAGATTTAGAGGAATAAACAACTGGTGTGCTTAGGCAAGCGTCACAAACTTAAAAGCTCACAGAGCCCAGGCAGGTCATTAAGCAGGCGGTGAGCATGGAGGTGTGGGGACTGTGACACACGGTCTGGCAGGGGCAGCCCCTGCTCAGCACCAGCTGATTGTTGCCATGTAGAAAAAGAGGCCCAGTGGGGTTACATCTTGTTTTTTTGAAGAGAAATCAGCAATTCCGATTTTTTTAAATACAAAATTTTTCAGATTTTTTAAAATACAAAATTTTCCAAATTTTAAATGATGGAACTAAGTTGAAAAAAAAAAGTCAAAACTCTGGGGGGACCAAGCCGTAAGGTTTGCCTTCTCTTTGGTGAGGAAGAGCCTCCAGGAGATGAAATGCAGGGACAGTGACACCAAGTTTTCCTGCCAGTGAGGCTGAAGAGGCTCACAGCCTGAGCAGCAGTCATGGAGGGCTTCCTGGAAGAACTGACACTGGGCAGTGAAGGGGGGAGTTGTTTCAGGCTGAGAGAATAGCAAGTGCAAAGGCAGGGGTAGAGCTGAGTGAGCCCAGAAGAGCAAAAATCACCAACAGGGCATTTCACAGAAGGGAAACATGGCCGGTAAACACGAGTTGCCTGACCTCATTAGTCATCAGGGAGAGGTAAGTCCAGACAGTGATGAGTTGCCACTTTATTCCCATTCGACTGGCAAAAATGAGAAAGTCTGACAATACCAAGTGTGGGTAAAGATGTAGATCAGTGCAGCTCTCTGTACTGCAACACCACTGTGACCCAACAAATCTACTCCTGGATACGTGTGCCCAAGAGAACCCTGCACACGTAGCCTGGGCCAATGCTTCTTGAACTTTAGTGTTCATAGGAATCCCCCAGGGATCTTGTTCAAAAGCAGATTCTGATTCGGCAGGTCTAGGGCAGGGCTGGAGAATCTACATTTCTAACAAGTTTCCAGGTGATGCCGACCCTGGAACACAACACAGTTTTGAAGAGCATTGGGAGAAATGCAGATGAATATCCACAGCAGCACGGTTCGTAAGATCAGAAAACCTGAAAACAATCCAATTATCAATTGACGAGAGAAGGAACAAATAAATAAATTGTGGTATAGTCACACGTAGCCCTTAAAATGGGTGGATCACAACTGCACACAACATGGATGAATTCTCACCAACGTGGTATTGAGGTTTTTTTTTTAAAGACAACATTCTATACAGTATACTGTTTAAAATAATAAGTAAAAACAAATAAATTGTTTAGGCATTCATACATGTAAGAAGACTAAAATCAAAGAAACTAGGGAAGGATAAACTCAAAATTCAGAATATTAGTGACCTCTGGCAGAAAGCTGGGGGATGGGATGGGCTGGAGCACAGAAATGGATGTCAGATTTTGTTTCTGTTCTAGTTCTTGGGGCGGGGGTGGGTGTGTAGGGGGACAGTGGTTCACAGGCACATATGTTGTGTTTTATAGTGTATTGTATTATATACACAGGGCCGTGCATGGACCAATCCTGAGATTGTGTCATGAGCCAAGGATGCTCTTAACTCAATCATGAGTCCCTGAGGTCCGTATTTAAAAAGAGAGAGAGAAACTCATAGAGACAGAGACTCAAAGAGAGATGGAGAGACTGAGAGAGATGGGGAGAGTTGAGGACAGGCATGGTCCATTTGGGAACGTGTGTTCTAACCCAAGCACAGCACAGAGTGGTCAGGGCTCTGAAGGGAACAGAAGTTGTGGGACTGTGGGATGTTTGCCTGACCCAGCCAGGGGCCAGAAAGGGGTTGATATCATGGGAAAGAGGCTGTAGCAGCCTGGGTGTCAGATTCTCTTCTGACTCCTGCCATCAGGCCACCAGCTCAGACCATGCAGAGCCACAGACTTCAAGAAAGACCCTAGGAGAGGACAGAATGACTCAAACCAAGTGGAGAGAGTCCACTTGGCAGCAGGTAACCTCCAGCCTTGGGTAAAGACCAGCTCTGGTAATGACTAGATCCAAGTGGTAACCACATCTAGCTAATGATGAGTCTTGGCTTGTGACCAAACCAGATAATGTCCATATCCGTCAAGATCAGAAATGGGGATGCCTGGCCCCAACACTGCTCTCCAGGTCAATGAGGCATCTGGTCTGCCTTGGTCAGCCCCTGGGGGAAATGGAGAGGGAGGAAAATCCCAGGGCCCCTGCAGGCAGTGAGGGTTGGCCTCTTTCTCCTCACCCTACTGCACGCGATGAACTCTCTCTCCCCTACACAGCCCTTGGGGCTGGCCCCGCCTCCCCATTGCTCTGTCTCTGCCCTGGCTCAGCCTCTGCATCCCCTGACTGGACCACTCCAGCCTCCTCCCAGGACTTCTGCTCCGGTCTCTCCCTTTCCAATACATCCTCCACACCAGCCTCAGAGAGAACTTTCTATAAAACAGATGTGTCCCTCCCTTGCTCAGAACTCTGCATTGGCTCCCTACCACCTGGGGTGAAAGTTTGAACTGGTATTCAGAGTTAGCCTGGTATTCAAAACTCTTCACCATTTGTCTTTTGTACCCTCTCCTAATTCAATTCTGGTCAAATCCCATGACTCAGGTACAGGCTCTGCAGTTTCTCCCAAAGACAAGCTGTTTCACACCTCAGCCTATGCAGGTCCTTCTACCTGGAATGCCTCTCCCCCATTGGACACTCATCTTTTGAAATTCGACTCAGATGTCACCAACTCTGGGGAAACCTTCCCTAACTTCTAGCCCCATTCCCCATTCCCAGTTTGTCACCCCAAATACTTTATGTTTTCCCCTTGGTATTACCAAGCATTTCTTTCTTTCTTTCTTCTTTAGCTTTATTGAGGTATAATCGACAAATAAAAATTGTATATATTTAAGGTGTACAACTTGATGTTTTGATATATGTATATATTGTGGAATGACCACCACAATCAAGTTTATTAACATGTCCACACCTCACATAGTTACCTTTTTTTTCTTCTGGTGAGAACACTTAAGATTACACTCTTGGCAAATTTCAAGTATACAATACAGTATTGTTAACTGTAGACTCCCCAGTTGCTTTATGATTGCAAAGACACACCATGTCTCAAACACCTTATAACAAATGCTTTTGCCACCCACCTTGGGGTCCAGCAGCAGACAAGGTGGACAGCTCCCAGACACTGGTCCACTGGAGGCACCCAACAGGTCTCTCCAATTCTTCTGCCTGATGGCTTTTTTTTAAATAATTGAAGTATAGTTGATTTACAATATTGTGTTAGTTTCGGATATATGGCAAAGTGATTCAGTGATATGTATATTCTTTTTCAGATTATTTTCCATTATCGGTTATTATAAGATACAGAATATAGTTCCCTGTGCTATACAGTAACTTCTAGCTGTTTATCTATTTTATATATAGTAGTGAGTATCTGTTAATTCCATACTCAGAATCTATCCCTCCCTTTCCCCTTTGGTAACCGTAAGTTTGTTTTCTATGTCTGTGAGACTGTTTCTGTTTTGTAAATAAGCTCATTTGTGTTATTTTTTTAGATTCCACATATAAGTGATATCATATAATATTTGTCTTTCTTTGTCTGACTTACTTCACTGAGTATGACCATCTCTAAGTCCATCCATGTTGCTGCAAATGGCATTATTTCATTCTTTCTTATGGCTGAGTAGTATTCCATTGTATGTATGTACCACATCTTCTTTATCCATTCATCTGTTGTTGGGCATGTGAAGGTAGCTTCCATGTCTTAGCTGTTGTAAACAGACAGCATTTTCTGAAGTCACAAGAGCTCAGGCACAGGACAACTTGGAAATGCAGTGGAGCTAATGCCCTTAGGAACATCCTTCCATCATGGGGTCAGGAATCAGTGGGTAAATGCTCCTCCTTCAGGGAGACAGTTCTGAGGCATCTTCTCCACTGTTCCTCGGAAGGTCCCCAGCAGGATGGCATTCCAGTGGCCATGTGCTAATGCATACTTTATTGACTTTCTCTCCTCTCCTGTCTCGCTCTCCAGACTCCCTCCCTCCCACTTCTTAGGATCACCTCCCAAATGAACTACCTGTGCTCAAGTCACTGTCTCAGGGGCTGCTGCTTTTGGGGGGAACCCAAAGTAAAACATACCTGTTTGCTTCCGTCTCTTACATAAAACTGGATATAGCTCCTTGAGGTCTGAGGCCACATTGAATTCACCTCAAATTGTGGACAGCAATCTGGGTTCACATCCTGCTGCTTGCATTGTGTGACCTTGACCAAGTCACTTCCTTGAACACAGAGGCTCAGCAAAAGTAAGTAGGAGATTCCCAGACTGTTAATGAAATATATCCCAGGGTCGAAGGGGGGCGGAATATAGGACTTCACTCTTCCTTCTCTTTTCCTATGTTTTCCAATTTTTTTGAGTATTCACATATTCCTTTGCTTTGTTTTGATGGTGTGGAAGGAGTGTGACCTCTGGACTGAGCGAGCCTGGGTTCAGATCTTGGCTCTGTCACGTACTAGCTGTGACTAGGCAAGTCACTCAACCTCACTGGGCCTCAGCTTCCACATCTGGAAAATGGACATAAGCATGAGCACCTACTTTGCAGGGCGGTTGTGACTTTTATGATAGAAGCTCGTTGTAAACCACAGAGTAAATTGCAAGCCTGGGTTATTGTTGTCCCTGGGGCTGGCATCAAGCCTGGCATGGAGGAGGTGCCTGGGAAATGTCTGGAGAACAAAAGGAGTGAAGCTGGTAGTGAAGCCCCAGGGTGTTCCTCATCTTGTTCATTCATTCATTCCACGCTCACTGATACCACTTGGGCCAAGCCCTATGCTGGGCACCGGGGATACACAGTTGTGGGAGGAATGTCTCTGGTCTCAGGAGCCTTGCCGGCTCCAGGGGAGACCCAAGAAAACCCACCATTCCCAGAGGGGCTCTGACCAACTGTCGGGGGAGTGTGGGAAGATGTCCGGGAAGAGGTAACTCCCAAGTTGTGCAGGACTTAGTCTGATGAGCAAAGGAAGGACAGAGTGTACATTCCAGCAAGAGGGGACAATGTACACTAAGGCCTGGAGGCCAGGCCAGGCCCTTGCAAGCCACTGTGGGCAGCTCATTGGGGCTGAAGTCTCAGAGTTCAAAGATGAAGCCAGAATCCAGCCAGGGCTGGATCAACACGACCTTGAAGTCCTCTGAGGAATCAGGATTTTCAACTGAAGGTGGTGGGGATCCGTGAAAAATGAGGACAAGACTGGGAAAGAATCTTTGACTTCCTTTGTGAACAAGGGCAACTCCTTTGGTCTCTCAGAGCCTCAGCTTCCTCATCTGTACACTGGGGGAAAAGTATCACAACAAGGATGTTCTGAGGAGGGCTTGAAATGAAGTGTGCTCAGGGCCTGGCTGAGGAAGGCGCGCCATTCATTCATACGAATGAAATGAATGGATGAGTGGCAAACGAATGAATGAATTTCTGCCAGGTACCTTCCCTCACACTAGTCTCAGCCTGGAACTCAGCCTCCTCCCCGCAATCCTACCTTCTCCCTGCCCTACCCAACTCAGTGGGGCCTGCTACTTGCCCACAGGCCAAGAGATGAGGGCGGGGACTCTTCTAGGGTCATCAAGTGAGTCAAAAGCACAGCCAGATCCAGTGTTCTGTCCCTTCTCTGTGACACCAGAAATGCTTTTTCTCTGCCCCTCAACATAGATTCACCTCCAGGGCCAGTCCTGGTGCTTTTTGGGACGGGAGGTGCTTGGGTTCCACTGTCTCCTTGAAGGGCCAGACCACCTGCCTCAGCCTCCCAGATGCCCGAGCTACCATCTGCTCCCACCAGAGCCTTAGCTCTTTTCCTTAAATAGTTCCTCTCGTCTCCTTGGAGACATCTCTCACATGGAAGAAAGGAAGGGAGGGAGGGAGGGACGGAGGGAGGAGGACGAGTTGGGTCCCATTTCCTGAGTACCTACTGTGTGTCGGCTCTGACCCTCATCACACCCCTTTGACCTGGGGATCCCCCCCATCCCTTTTCAGATGAGGAACTGAGGCACGGAGACCAGTGATCACAGGCCCCAAATTTCAGAGCAAGTAAGAGCACAGCCAGGATTTGAACCCGGGTCTGTAGGGTTCAAAACCTAAAGCCTGTGTGACATAAGGGGCAGGTGCATTTGTGCTGCCCTTACCCCATGTCCGAATGCCCTGGACAGGGCACTACCTATCCCCCCAAGTCACCGTCCCTTACATGACCAATTCAGAAACACTTACGGGCACCTGTCGTATGTTAGGCCCTGGGCTACACGCAGAGTAGGAAGAGTATCTCAGATGTGAATGGAACAAAGTCTTCTCCCTTGAAATAGAGTGTAGGGGGAGTGGGACGGACAGAAGGACATTTATTTCCTGTGCATACACCAAAAGCTTCGGAGGGACCATTTCAGCTGATCCTCTGAATACCGCAGTTGGTAGGATTTAAGAACCCCATTTTTCAGAAAGCAAGCTGAGGCCCAAAGAAGTTAATTCACTTATCCAAGGATATACAGGGAGAAAGTGGTGGAACCAGGATAAAGTCCCAGATTATGCTAAAACTTGCTGGAATGGCCCCTCGAGACCTGAACGAAGTGCTGCTGTGAGGTTGGGAAGGAGTGGTAGCTGGCAGCTCAAGGACCCTTGAGTGGAGGGGGAGAAATGAAAGGACGTGGACAGATGGGTCTCAGCCCCTTTCTGGCCTCAGTCCTCTTGAGCCGGCTCCAAGGCTGACATCACCAGGGTATCTGACACCACCAGCTCAAGCAAAGAGGTGACCAGATCCCACCTGTCTTAGTATCTAGTGAATTCCACTCAAAGCATCTCATAGACATACCTCACCCCGTGGATATCTGGTCAACCCTAAACCCTTGTGTCCTAAACCCTAAACCACCCCATCTGGTTGATCACACTAGTCTAAATCTTGAGTTTAAGAGGCAACTCTCACATCTGATGGTTCAGCCTAGGGGAGGAGAGGCTATTTCCAAAGATTTCTGGCAAAAGTGGGATCATTGTCATATCAAAATGCCTGCATGCTGTGTGTACACCTTTCACTCTCCTACTCTGCAGTGCACTACAGGGGCTGTGACAACCCCACAGCAGGCAAGGGAAGAAGGGAGGAAATGCTGGGTGGAGGGACTGGCATGAACAAAAGGCAGGAGGCACAGGGGATTCAGGGAAAAGCAAACAGTTGAGTGCGGGTGCGTGTGGAGAGCAGCAGAGCTGAGGCCAGAGCAGGGGGTTGATCAGGAAAGACTTTGAGTACCAGGTGAACAGCTCAGACTTCATCTGGGAGGCAAAGAGGTGTTGTTACAGGGTTTAGAGGACAGGGAAGATGTGATCCAATGTTGTTTAATCGTGGCCAGTGTAGAGGATGGCCATCAAGAGAGCGTGAGACTGGAGGCAGGGAGGCTAGTGCCGAGGCTACTGCAACCATCCAGAGAAGTGATGGGCCAAGACTAGGCTGCAGCTGTGGAAAGGGAGAGGAAGGAGATAGTCGGGAGAGACGTCAAAGAGACAGAATCAAGAGTTGTTGCTGATGGATCCTGATGTGGGGCGACGGGAGGGGAGGAGGCAAAAATGAGGCTCAGGTTTCTGGTGTGAGCGGCTGATAGCACAGCCTTGAGAGGCGAGGACTGGGCGAAAGGCAAACGGGAGGAAGGCCACGTGGGCACCCGGGTCACGTGACGGATCTCAGGGCACATGGAGCTGCTCCTCCTGCGGGCTCCGTAGTTTACAGTTTTCAAAGGGCTGTAGATCCACAGACTCCCTGGAAGCCACCGCCCGCCAACAACCTGTGAGGCCAACCCCGTTTCTCTCGGAGAGAAAATTCAAGGCTCAGAGAGCAGCGATGACTGATCCAAGTGGGTGATGGAGCTAGCTCTTCTGCCTTCCATACCCAGGCTTTTCTCCTGCACCCAAGGGGCCTCCCAGTCACCAGAGGTTTGTAAGGAGATGTCCAGAGAAATGGGAAATCAGGGGAGAGGCTGGGGCTGGAGACAGAGAGAGGGAAGGCATGGAGTAGACAAAGTCAGTCACGGAGAGGGCATCGAGAGAGACAAGAAAATCACCTGGGCAGAGCCTTAAGAATCGGCAACCTTCAAGAGTTGAGCAGAGTGAAGACTGCTGCCATGTCCTGCCCCCAGGCCACCGCGCACGGCCGTGTGTCACGCACCAGGACTTGCTTCAGCCAAGTAAGCCCCCCCATTCATCAAACCAGGGATCGAACCCATGCCCCCTGCAGTGGAAGCACGGAGTCTTAACCACTGGACTGCTGGAGAAGTCCCTGGAGGTCCACTTTAAATTAAAATTCTCAGCTTGAATTTTTTTTTTTTTGATGTCTCTGTTGCTGACTCTGGGCTCTTTCTTTGGTCTTGAAGCTGGGCAAGCGCAGGCCTTGTAGGCCTGCGGGGTGCAGCCCAAGAGGTGCACATAAACGACCATCTTCCAGAGCCCATCTAGGAGGGATGAGAAACCGACAGTCTGGGTATCCCTACATGCAGAACCCAGCTCCTGCCTACATTCCAGCTCATCTTGCCTGGCCTCCTCATCCGTCGGTGGGGCTGTGGCCTCCTTAGTGGGAGGTGGGGCTCCCAGCCAACAAAGCAGCAATGAAAACTCTCACGCAGCAACTCCAGAGACACTCCGGGCTTCAATCAACAGCCCAGGCCTTCCAGCCGAAGCTGATTGTAAAATGTGAAAGGATTTTTCTAGAAATGACAAGACGCTGTACATGGAGAGTTGGATGTTACTTGGTTCCTCTATTAGAAACAGTTTGGTTACCTTATTGTGAAAGTGAGTCCTACAGTATTTCAGCAAAAGGTATTCATGGCAAAAAAAAAAGAGTTGCGCAGAAGAGGCTAAAATGATGTGAGCAGAGAAGCAGAAGAAAGACCAAGAGACTGCTGGGGGGCCGAACTGGGGAAGGCCATGCTTCCAGGAGAAAGTGGCCAACAGTGTTGTGAAGTGAGGACTGTTTTTCCTGCGCTGCCCACACCTTGGGGGCTGAGGCAAAGCTCCAAGGAGACTGTGACTGTACTTCAGTACTGTGGAGTGCTGGACAAAGGTCAAGGGTGATTGTTCTGGTCCTGGCTCTGCCACCACCTCTCCAGGTGACCTTGGACAAATCCCTTTCTCTCTCGAGACCCCTGTTTCTCTCTCTATCTAACAAGAGGGCTCCAGTTTCTGGAAGCATTCCTTTATTTGTTCAACTAATTCAAGAAATATGTACTGAGAACCTGCTATGTGTCAGACACTGTCCTAGGAATTTGGGAGACTTCAGTAAACGAAAAAGATAACGGTCCAGCCTTCCTAGAGCATAGGGGACTTGTCAATAAGCAAAAAACATAATGAAAGACATGATACAGTTTATTAGGTGATTATAAGTTTTATGAAAAAAGGAAGAGAAAGGTAGATATGGGTAAGAGGAGTAGGAAGTGCTAGAGTTGGAGAATTGGTGCAGATTATTAATTTTAAATAGGGTAGTCAGGTAGTGCTCACTGAGAAGGTAATATGTGAGGAAAAGAGTGAAGGGGATATGACATCCTTGCAGGTATCTGGGGGAAAAGCTTTCCAGATAGAAGGAACAGCCACTGCAAATGCCCTAAGGTCTGAGATACTAAAATCTTCCTATTATTAAACATTTAAAAATCCTAGATTAAAAAATATATGGAAATGGATAAATCTTAAAGAAAGTAGAGAAATCCTCAAATTGGGAACATGAGACCAATGAGAAACCCACACTGAAGCTGTGAGATGCCACGCAGACCTACAGCTCAGGTAACACAAAGTCTATGGCCCACACAGGGCAGAGAGCCAAACGAGTCAGAGAGCATCCTGCATAAATTGTGGACTCAGGAAGGGCTACATCACAGAAAAAAATGGTGAATTTAAAAAGAAATTCTGCCTCACAGAGGCAGGCAGCAAAGACAACTGTCTGTCTCAGCCTGAGATCTGTGTGAGATTAAAGAAAAATCTCACCTGCAAAGGTGTGGACATTGACTGGCCCGCACATGGCTTTTAGGTCTGAACTGTAAGTATTGATGAGCTACCAAAAAAAAATTGAAGCTGAGAATTTTAATTTAAAGTGGACTTCCAGGGACTTCTCCAGCAGTCCAGTGGTTAAGACTCCGTGCTTCCACTGAAGGGGGGCATGGGTTCGATCCCTGGTCGGGAACTAAGATCCCACATGCTGTGCAATGCAACCAATAAATAAATAAATACATAAATAAAATGGACCTCCAAATTAACAGAGCCGAAAGTTGGTTCTCTGAAAAAAGATCGAGAAGAGACAGAGGTAAAAAGATCACACAAATTATCAACATCAGGAATGAAGAAAGGACATCACTACAGATGCTACAGACATTTGAAAGGTAACAAGATATTGTAAACAATTTTATGCCAAAAAATGGATAATTTCATTGAAGTGGACAAATTCCTCAAAAAATATTACTTATTAAAACAGACACAAAAGAAATGACAGTTTTGAATAGTCATATCTATTAAGGAAATTGAATCTGTAACTAAAAATCTTACCATATTGAGACTCCATGCTTCCACTGCAGGGGGCTTAGGTTAGATCCCTGGTTGGGGAACTAAGATCTCACATGCCATGCGGTGTGGCCAAAACAAAACAAAACAAAACTTACCATAAAGAAAATTCTAAACCCAGATGATCTCAGTGGTGAATTCTTTCAAATGTTTAGAAAATAAAAAGAATCAATTCTATAAATTCTTCTAGAGAATAAAAAAGGAGGGAATATTTCGTGACTTGGTTGATGATTTCAGCCTAAACTTGTTACCAAATTCTGAAAAGGACATTACAAGAAAGGAAAATTATAAGCCTATATCTCCATGAATGTAGATGCAAAACTACTAAACAAAATATTGACATAACAAATCTAATCATATATAAAATCATAATACATCATGAACAAATATGATTTATTCCATGACTGCAAAGTTGGTTTGGCATTCAAAAATCTATCAATGTAATTCACCACTTTAATAGAGTTTGTTAAATAATCATCTCAAAAGATGTGGAAAATATATTTGATCAACTTCAACACCCATTCATAATAAAAACTCTGAGCAATCTAGGAACAGAAGCATCTTCATTAATCTTACAAAGGGCATTACAAAACCCTACAGCTAACATCATACTTATTGGTGAAAATCTGAATGCTTTTCCCTTTAGATTAACTGTCCACTATCACCATAGTTATGTAACATTACGGGCTAGCCAGTGCAATCAGGAAGGGAAAAATGTACAAAATTGGAACAGAAGAAGTAAAAATATCCTTATTCACAGATGACATTTTGTGTATGTGGAAAATCCAAAGGACCTACAAGCAAACTATTAAAATGAGTGAATTTAGCAAGATCTCTGTATAAAAAGTCAATCTTCAAAAATTAGTTGTATTTACATGTATGAGCAATAAACAATTAAAAATAAAATGTAAATAAACAATACCATTTACAATAGCACCAAAGCCTATAAAATACCTAGTAATAACTCTAATGAAAGATGTGTAAGACTTCTACACTGAAAATTAAAAAACCTTTCAGAGAGAAATTAAATAAGACCTTAATAAATTGAGAAATATACTATGTTCATAAATTGGCACACTCACTATTGGAAAGGTGTCATTTCTCCTCACATAGATCTATAGATCCCAATCCAAATCAAAATCTTCTCAAGGTTCTGATAAGCACATTCTAAAATTTATATGAAAGTTCAAAGGACTTTCTACTGTACAGACTATATTGAAGAAGAAGAATAAAGCTGTAGGACTAACAATGCTAGATTTCATAGACTCACAGATTTAGAAAACAAACTTATGGTTACCAAAGGGGAAAGGTGGGAGGGGGAGGGATAAAGTAGGAGGCTGGGATTAACATATACACACTACTGTGTGTATAAAATAGATAATCAACAAAGACCCACTGTAGAGCACAGGGAACTCTACTCAATACTCATTAC